>NW_026652277.1:64574977-64575354 GCF_009828535.3 Hylobates moloch
GAAAATCTAGAAGAAATGGACAAATTCCTCGACACATACACTCTCCCGAGACTAAACGAGGAAGAAGTTGAATCTCTCAATAGACCAACAACAGGCTCTGAAATTGAGGCAATAATTAATAGCTTACCAACCAAAAAAAGGCCAGGACCAGATGGATTCTCAGCCGAATTCTGCCAGAGGTACAAGGAGGAGCTGGTACGATTCCTTCTGAAACTATTCCAATCAATAAAAAAAGAGGGAATCCTCCCTAACTCATTTCATGAGGCCAGCATCATCCTGATACCAAAGCCTGGCAGAGACACAACCAAAAAAGAGAATTTTAGACCGATATCCTTGATGAACATTGATGCAAAAATCCTCAATAAAATACTGGCAAA
>NW_026652277.1:64575429-64598309 GCF_009828535.3 Hylobates moloch
CAAATCCAGCAGCACATCAAAAAGCTTATCCACCATGATCAAGTGGGCTTCATCTGTGGGATGCAAGGCTGGTTCAACATATGCAAATCAATAAACGTAATCCAGCATATAAACAGTACCAAAGACAAAAACTATATGATTATCTCAATAGATGCGGAAAAGGCCTTTGACAAAATTCAACAACCCTTCATGCTAAAAACTCTCAATAAATTAGGTATTGATGGGATGTATCTCAAAATAATAAGAGCTATCTATGACAAACCCACAGCCAATATCATACTGAATGGGCAAGAATTGGAAGCATTCCCTTTGAAAACTGGCACAAGACAGGGATGCCCTCTCTCACCACTCCTATTCAACATAGTGTTGGAAGTTCTGGCCAGGGCAATCAGGCAGGAGAAGGAAATAAAGGGTATTCAATTAGGAAAAGAGGAAGTCAAATTGTCCCTGTTTGCAGATGACATGATTGTATATCTAGAAAACCCCATCGTCTCAGCCCAAAATCTCCTTCAGCTGATAGGCAACTTCAGCAAAGTCTCAGGATACAAAATCAATGTGCAAAAATCACAAGCATTCTTATACACCAATAACAGACAAACAGAGAGCCAAATCATGAGTGAACTCCCATTCACAATTGCTTCAAAGAGAATAAAATACCTAGGAATACAACTTACAAGGGACATGAAGGACTTCTTCAAGGAGAACTACAAACCACTGCTCAATGAAATAAAAGAGGGCAAAAACAAATGGAAGAAGATTCCATGCTCATGGGTAGGAAGAATCAATATCGTGAAAATGGCCATACTGCCCAAGGTAATTTATAGATTCAATACCATTCCCATCAAGCTACCAATGACTTTCTTCACAGAATTGGAAAAATCTACTTTAAAGTTCATATGGAATTTAAAAAGAGCCGGCATCGCAAAGTCAATCCTAAGCCAAAAGAACAAAGCTGGAGGCATCCCACTACCTGACTTCAAACTATACTACAAGGCTACAGTAACCAAAACAGCATGGTACTGGTACCAAAACAGAGATACAGACCAATGGTACAGAACAGAGCCCTCAGAAATAATGCCACATATCTACAACTATCTGATCTTTGACAAACCTGACAAAAACAAGCAATGGGGAAAGGATTCCCTATTTAATAAATGGTGCTGGGAAAACTGGCTAGCCATATGTAGAAAGCTGAAAGTGGATCCCTTCCTTACACCTTATACAAAAATTAATTCAAGATGGATTAAGGACTTACATGTTAGATCTAAAACCACAAAAACCCTAGAAGAAAACCTAGGCAATACCATTCAGCACATAGGCATGGGCAAGGACTTCATGTCTAAAACACTAAAAGCAATGGCAACAAAAGCCAAAATTGACAAATGGGATCGAATTAAACTAAAGAGCTTCTGCACAGCTGGAAAGGCAACCTACAAAATGGAGAAAATTCTGCAATGGCTCATTTGACAAAGGCTAATATCCAGAACTACAATGAATCAAACAATTTACAAATGAAAAAATCCTCATCATCACTGGCCATCAGAGAAATGCAAATCAAAACCACAATCAGATACCATCTCACACTAGTTAGAATGGCCATCATTAAAAAGTCAGGAAACAACAGGTGCTGGACAGGATGTGGAGAAATAGGAACACTTTTACACTGTTGGTGGGACTGTAAACTAGTTCAACCATTGTGGAAGTCAATGTGGCGATTCCTCAGGGATGTAGAACTAGAAATACCATTTGACTCAGCCATTCCATTACTGGGTATATACCCAAAGGATTAGAAATCATGCTGCTATAAAGACACATGCACACGTATGTTTACTGCGGCACTATTCACAATAGCAAAGACTTGGAACCAACCCAAATGTCCAACAATGATAGACTGGATTAAGAAAATGTGGCACATATACACCATGGAATACTACGCAGCCATAAGAAATGAGGAGTTCATGTCCTTTGTAAGGACATGGATGAAGCTGGAAACCATCATTCTCAGCAAACTATCGCAAGGACAAAAAACCAAACACTGCATGTTCTCACTCATAGGTGGTAATTGAACAATGCGAACACATGGACACAGAAAGGGGAACATCACACTCCTGGGCATGTTGTGGGGTGGGGGCTGGGGTAGGGATAGCATTAGGAGATATACTTAATGCTAAATGACAAGTTAATGGGTGCAGCACACCAACATGGCACATGTATACTTATGTAACAAACCTGCACATTGTGCACACGTACCCTAAAACTTAAAGCACAATAATAATAATAATAAAAGAAAATTCTTTTCTTTAATATGTTAAATATTGGCCCCTACTCTCTCCTGGCTTGTAGGGATTCTGCCAAGAAATCCACTGTTAGTCTGATGGGTTTCCCTTAGTGGGTAACCCAAGCTTTCTCTCTGGCTGCCCTTAACATTTTTTCCTTCATTTCAACCTTGGTGAATCTGACGTTTATGTGTCTTGGGGTTGCTCTTCTTAAGGAGTATCTTTGTGGTGTTCTCTGTATTTCCAGAATTTGAATGTTGGCCTGTCTTGCTAGGTTGGGGAAATTCTCCTGGATAATATCCTGAAGAGCGTTTTGCAACCTGGTTCCATTCTCCCCATCACTTTCAGGTACACCAATCAAACGTAGGCTTGGTCTTTTCATATAGTACCATATTTCTTGGAGGCTTTGTTTGTTTCTTTTCATTCTCTTTTCTCTAATACTGTCTTCTTGCTTTATTTCATTAAGTTGATCTTCAATCTCTGATATCCTTTCTTCTGCTTGATCGATTCAGCTATCGATACTTGTGTATGCTCCATGAAGTTCTTGTGCTATGTTTTATAGCTCCTTGAGGTCATTTATGTTCTTCTCTGAACTGGTTATTCTAGTTAGCTATTCATCTAACCTTTTGTCAAGGTTCTTAGCTTTCTTGCATTGAGTTAGAACATGCTCCTTTCATTTGGAGGAGTTCGTTATTACCCACCTTCTGAAGCCTTCTTCTGTCAATTTGTCAAACTCATTCTCCATCCAGTTTTGTTCCCTTGCTAGCGAGGATTTGTGATCCTTTGGAAGAGAAGAGATGTTCTCATTTTTGGAATTTCAGGCTTTTTGCACTGGTTTCTCCCCATCTTCATGAATTTATCTACCTTTGGTCTTTGAAGTTGGTGACCTTCGGCTGGCGTCTCTGAGTGGACATCCTTTTTGTTGATGTTGATACTACTCCTTTCTGTTTGTTAGTTTTCCTTCCAGCAGTCAGGACCCTCTGCTGCAGGTCTGCTTAAAGTCCATCCATGTTGTGGCAAATTGATATCCTTTTCAAAGGCTGAATAATATTTAATTATATATTAACCTATTATATATATGTATTTTTTAAATTTTTTTATTTTTTCAAAAAATCATTGCCAAGGCCAATGTCAGAGAGCCTTTTCCCTATGTTCTCTTCTGAGAGTGTTATGGTTTCACATCTTACATTTAGGTCTTTTATCCATTTTGAGTTTATTTTTGTGTATAGTGTAACATAAGGGTCCAATTTCATTCCTTGTATATGGACATCCAATTTTCCCAGCAGCATTTATTGACACTATTCTTTCCCATTTTATCATCTTGATGCCCTTGTCAAATATTCATGTACAGGATCTAATACATAATAAGCACACATACTAATTATCTTTTAAATACAAAATACCAGCTGTTTTGTATGAAGTCAGACATTAGACATGTGCAAAGATGTAAAATAATGCCACTCTTTTCACTACCTTATTTTGTTTTAGAAAATATAGTTTAGTTATTTTTTGTAAAAATGTCACTTTTGTCAACATATAATGGGTTATCTCAATATGAATTAATAAATATTTTTAAATACTCCTTGCTTTCTTTTCTAGTGTGTTGTTTTGTATCTATCCAGCTATCCATTCACCTATCCCACATATATCAATAGATGTAATCCACATAAACAAAAATTATTGAGGAACTCTTTGGGTTTTTAAGACTGTAAACAGGTTCTATGACCAAGTTTGAGAACTTATGTTCTAAATCAGTGTCACTCTTGGATTCCACAGGAGAGTGATAGAAAAGCAACCCATTAAATAAATATGTAACAAATACCAACTGACACTATTAATTCAAGAATTTATTTATTAATTCCATAAACATTTCTTGGGTATACAGTAAGTTCAAGTTCTTGGGTTAGGTTCAAAGAATACTAAGAAGCATAGTTAAGAGTTCTCAGCCCCAACTACTCTGAGTCTGGTGGTAATTGCTGTAATATAATAATAGTACAAACAAAGAGATGAGAGCTATGATAGAGAAAATGTTGGGAGAGAACTGGGAAGCCCAGGATACTGAACCATAGGAAATGGGCTTTTATGTTTTTTACTTATTTTGGAGTGGAGCGTAGAAGTAGAATAAGGCTCTAACATTGGTAGCAGTCATTAAGTAGCATCTATGTGCAAGGCACAACAGGAGATACAAAGATATCTACATCCTTCTAGGAAACTAGAAGTAACAGAAGGCATAAAACAATTATCAGAAAGAGGGAGAGATCAGAAGAGCAGAGTGACATGAAGACAAAGGGAAAAGAACCCAACAAAGAAGACGTGATCAGACGCTAGAGAGACATCAAAAGGAACAATAAGTATCAGAAAGGAAATTTGTAAATAGAAATAATAATTATTAATTATTAATTCAATGAAAACTATTTCTGCTTCTTTCTACTGAAAATAGAAATACTCATTGTCTCTCTGTTACCCACCCATACTCATCAGGCAATCCATTCATTCAAACTACAAGCACTAAGCCACTCACTGTGTACCAAGCCAATGGCCAATGAAGGACATGACATGTACACTATCTAGCAAGGTTTTTGATCCACACACACTTAACTATATATCACATCATTGTAAGTGCTAAAAAGGCATCCATAAAAAGAGCTGTGTGTCCTCAGAAGCCAGAGCAATTAATTCAGCCTGTTGAGGGAATGAAAAGCAGGAAATCAGATGTGGTTCCACAGAGAAAGTGACATCTGTATTTAGTCATGAAGAATCAGATGGGTTTTGACAGGAAAGATGTGCATTTTTGTGTGCAAATGAGTGTACTGGAAGATGAGTGGTTATATTAGTCAAGGTCTTGGCAGGAAAAAGATGGCACGCCAACTGCATCCTGGCAGGAAGAAGCCAGGCAAACAATATCCTAACTATACTTTCCTCTCACTCTCTAAATCTCCTGCCTATGCCTCTCATAGGCCAAACTCAAATGAGAGGCAAAGCCTGGAAGAGGCAGTCCATGAAGGTCAGTCTCCAGAGGCACAGATATGGAGGGCTGGAGAGTGATCTGGAGGAACAACCAAATGAAAGTATTTCAGACAGACAACAAAGACCTGGATCTGCAAAAGTTCATGTAGGGAAATAGGTAATACAGAGGGAAAGCAATGAGAATAGGTAGGTGAAGCATGAGGCTAGAAGGCAGAACCATCTTTATAAACAGCATGCTTAAACATTTGGATACTATCCTGAGGGACCCACCAAAGGGTTATAAGCGGGGGCATGGCATAATCATATCTGAGCTTGTAGCTCTGTAGACGCTACCTCCCCCAATCCCTAGTTGTTTGACTCCTCTCTCTAAAAAGAGGCCTGATAATAGAAGTCAGAGAGATCCAGCTTCGTATCCTGGCTTACTTGCTATATAACCCATCAATGAGGACCCAGTCAGAAGACATTAAACACACCAGTGACATGAACAGAGAAAACTTAACATACAGAATTGTTAAATGGGTAATTGAAAGGATAAAAAGAGAACTCCAAGGTACCAGGGAGGTAGCTACCACCACCAGTGTGGAGTAAACAGAAGCAGGAGATTGAAATTATTAAAACTTACAAACGTAGGGACTGAAAGAAAACCTCTGACAATGGAGCACTACTTGGCTGGGGTGGTACCTCCGAGGAGAGGGTGCCCTGAAGCTAGTTCTCCAAGTGTTAGAAGAACCGCATACTGGATTCAGCTGCTACCACAGGAAAAACTTGCCACTGCTGTGGTGAAGGAGTATGCCGTTGGCAAGATACTCACAAGCAGAAGGAAAGTCCACAGAAAGCAGAAAGGAAGGAGAAGGCTGCTTCTTCTCCTGTAGCCTTGTGTTTCCCTCTAGTTCCCCTTATTAGCATAGCCTGACAGGGATCCAGCTGGGCAAGCTGAAGTGTGGTGTGAAAGTCCCAGTCCCAGCATCACGAAGTGGGAGTTTAGATCTGAGAGACAAGAACTTAACAATTGGCACAGTAATCCTGGAAGAGAAACCTCACCTTTGTGGTCTCAGTTTTCCTTGCCTGTGAAATGGGACTTTTAAAAAATTACCAAATTTATACTACTGGGAGCATTAAATGAAACAAACTATGCAAAACTTCTGTTATAGTACCTGAAACAAAGTAGCTATTCAATAAAAGTTAATTCCCTTCCCCATTCTCCAAATTGTGGTATCAACTAATATATGAAAACAAAGATTTGTGTGAGTCAATAATCAGTATATGTCTCTTATGAGGCAGCCAGATGTTCTCATCCTTTATAAATGACCATATATCACATGGTATGTTAGTCTTACTAGGTTTTAACTTATCCTTTTTGCAAAGTTGGGCAATCTCCCCATCCCCCCATCCATTTCTCACTCTTTCTCCTCCCATCCCTCTCTCTCTCTCTTTCTCTCTCTTCCACACACATAACAAAGAGATTTGCATGCCCACATGCTCCTCTTAACCTCAGAGAAAATTTTTCCCGTGAAGGCAAAAATATAAATGTGATCAAAAACACAGCTATTATTCAGCCAGAACTGGATAAACTCAAGTATCAAAAACAGGAAGTAGAACACTCTCAATGCTGTTTTTAAAAAACATGTATCCAACAAAATTTTAAAGTATTTTGATGTATTGCTGTTTTTCAAAGCCAATACGGCTAAATGTTGAAATTCAGAAATGAAAGTAAGTGTGGCATTGGTGGAAAACAAAAATCACAAATCTTATCTGGGGCTTTATTAAGAGAAGCACAAGCCGGGCGCGATGGCTCACACCTGTAATCCCAGCACTTTGGAAGGACGAGGCGGGCAGATCACAAGGTCATGAGTTTGAGACCAGTCTGGCCAACATGGTGAAAACCTGTCTCTACTAGATAAAAATACAAAAATTAGCCGGGCATGGTGGCACGGGCCTGTAATCCCAGCTACTCGGAAGGCTGAGGCAGAAGAATCGCTTGAACCCAGGAGGCAGAGGTTGCAGTGAGCCGAGATCACGCCACTGCACTCCAGCCTGGGCAACAGAGCAAGACTTTGTCTCACAAACCTGACAAAAACAAGAAATGGGGAAAGGATTCCCTATTTAATAAATGGTGCTGGGAAAACTGGCTAGCCATATGTAGAAAGCTGAAACTGGATCCCTTCCTTACACCTTATACAAAAATTAATTCAAGATGGATTAAAGACTTAAATGTTAGACCTAAAACCATTAAAATCCTACAAGAAAACCTAGGCAATATCATTCAGGACATAGGCATGGGCAAGGACTTCATGTCTAAAACACCAAAAGCAATGGCAACAAAAGCCAAAATTGACAAATGGGATCTAATTAAACTAAAGAGCTTCTGCACAGCAAAAGAAACTACCATCAGAGTGAACAGGCAACCTACAGAATGGGAGAAAATTTTTGCAACCTACTCATCTGACAAAGGGCTAATATCCAGAATCTACAATGAACTCAAACAAATTTACAAGAAAAAAACAAACAACCCCAGGCAAAAAGTGGGCAGACGACATGAACAGACACTTCTCAAAAGAAGACATTTATGTAGCCGAAAGACACATGAAAAAATGGTCATCATCACTGGCCATCAGAGAAATGAAAATCAAAACCACAGTGAGATACCATCTCACACCAGTCAGAATGGCCATCATTAAAAAGTCAGGAAACAACAGGTGCTGGAGAGGATGTGGAGAAATAGGAACACTTTTACACTGTTGGTGGGACTGTAAACTAGTTCAACCATTGTGGATGTGGCGATTCCTCAGGGATCTAGAACTAGAAATACCATTTGACCCAGCCATCCCATTACTGGGTATATACCCAAAGGACTATAAATCATGCTGCTATAAAGACACATGCACACGTATGTTTATTGTGGCACTATTCACAATAGCAAAGAATTGGAACCAACCCAAATGTCCAACAACGATAGACTGGATTAAGAAAATGTGTCATATATATACCATGGAATACTACGCAGCCATAAAAAATGATGAGTTCATATCCTTTGTAGGGACATGGATGAAACTGGAAAACATCATTCTTAGTAAACTATCGCAAGGACAAAAAACCAAACACCGCATGTTATCACTCATAGGTGGCTACTGAACAATGAGAACTCATGGACACAGGAAGGGGAACATCACACTCCGGGGACTGTTGTGGGGTAGGGGGAGGGGGGAGGGACAGCATTAGGAGATATACCTAATGCTAAATGACGAGTTAATGGGTGTAGCAAAACAACATGGCACATGGATACATATGTAACAAACTTGCACGTTGTGCACATGTACCCTAAAACCTAAAGTATAACAATAAAAAAATAAAAATAAAAATTTTACCTAAAAAAAAAAAAAAAAAAAGACCTCGTCTCAAAAAAAGAAAAAAAGAGAAGCACTGTACAGTGTTCAAAATAGGGGAAAAACAAGACAACATCTTTGTTCAGTTCTGGAATTCACATTTTAGGAGGGATGTTAACAAACTAGAGCTCTGCCAGTGACTTAAAACTAGAAGTAAAAGGTGGGAAAGGCTTGTCTTTTCCCAAATGGTTGAAAGAACTCATCATATTTAATTTGGAAAAGAGAGAATAGTGGTGAGTTTATACGGCTGACACTAAGACGTCCCAGAACTAGGAGAGCAAATTAAGAAGTATCACCTTGTAATGGATCATATTATCATCTAGACATGTAACTCCAGAGATTTTTTCCATAAAAGTGTGACCACAGAGGATTAGGAATCCCAAATACAGTCAAGAGGATGTTGGCAGTGCAGGGAGGAGGAGTCAGGAGGAATGAACAGAGTCAGGAAAGAGGGAATGCAATGGAATTATAGCCAGGCTGAACATGGAAAAACTATTTAGAATTCTGCTTAAAAAAAGATAGGGTTATCAGGAGGGAGATATTTAGCATAAAGCCTAGAAAAAGATGAGTGAAGTAGAAAGAATGAATTAGTACATTTCCGAGAAAGAAAGGGGAAATAATCTAACTTGATCTGTTTGCTTTGCTTTCACTCTCATCAAATAACCTTCTTATAATTTAAGTTTCCCGTGTATAGATTTTCCCATAGGCAGAGACTGTAACTATAGCTTACTCATTCCAGTTTGCTTGACAGTCATAACTTCACTCTGCTCAGAGCTTTTATTCTCCTTCAGAAAATAGCTATTTCCCCCATTTTATGGACAAAGAAATTGAAGTTTGGCTAATAAGTGGCAGAACTGTGATTCACTCTCAGATATAATTGACTTTATACTCCATCACAATCAGAAGAGGCTAAAGTCACAGAAAACACAGAGAGACATATAAGAAAGTGGCAAAGTCTAGTAGTGAATGCTGCAAAGAGGTCGAGAAGGATGGTGACTGGCAAAAATGTCCTTATATTTAGTGGTCTGGGAGGCTTTCCAGTAAAAAAGCGTCATGAGCCAGACTGCACTACATTAGTAAGAAAATAATAAAGAAACAGAGGCATCAAGCATAGGACACTCTTTCAAGAACTCTGGCTACAAAGAAAAGACAGTATCATAAAGATATCTGTTTCACTCGGCTCTAATATTTCTGTCACCCATTAAACACTGGGGAATATGTCCACTTTGTAGAGAACTATAGGACAGATACGTGAAGTTCCTCAACCACAATCATAATCCAGTGGAAGATTCTCCGTAAAATGTACCAGAGTTTGAGATGGGCATCATCTACTCATTTCTTCTGTGAGTGGTCATTTTAGACTTAAACAAATTGATTTCTTATGGTCTATTTGTTTCGTTACTTTCAGAATACATTTTTCATTATGAAAGCCAGTGGGAAAAATACAACTGCATTTCAGTGTTTTCAAAGTCACTTTTCTGGAACATATCTATTTAGTTAACTGACTAATAACAAGCTCTCAGAAAGATGACATGTTTATATGTGCAATGATAAAATGAATTTTTCTCTGTCTTTTAGCAATTAAACATTTTTCCTTTAAGTAGATGATGTTTATTTCTCTTGGTGCTCATAACATTTTAACATGAATTTACCTTGTACTGAGAAATTTTATATTTAAGATCTGAGGTTTCAATCATGGGATCCCTCCCCATAAATTTAAATACAAGGGAATCCTGGGTCTGTAATTAAAATCTGTTTAACATCTCAAAAATACTAGAAGCCTTTATCACAGTCAGAAAAATTTATACTTCAGTAGAAACTATAGCAAGGATGGGTGAATTGTGCATAGTTTAAAATATATTTTATAGTTTTAAACGCTGTATGATAAGCTATATGATAGACAGTTTTCAAAAATCAATGTTTTATTATGTTTACAAGTTCCAGTTCTCTTCCTTACTGTTCATAGTTATGAATCTGTTTATACATGAAAATGAGACACAAGAAATTCTGGCTAGTTATATGAAGCAAAAATGAGCAGCCATACTGTGTTATCTGTTACTAAAGAGTAGTTGGCACATGGATGGAGTATGCTTTGAATCAATCTTTTTGGTCCTTCTTACAACAGAAGTTTGCTAACAATCCTCTGAATCCTCTGTTTTTTTCCTTCTTTCTTCTTCCCACTCTCACCCCAGCCCCTATCTAGAGTTGTGGGATAAAGCAAACAATTCTATCTTAAAAAAAAATTTTTTTTTGATTGACAGAAAACTCAAACATTTAAATGTGAATTGCTTATGGGATTACCTGTCCTTTTAAAAAATTTGTGGCTCTGCTTATTTTTCAAAGATACAGCCCTTTAGAAAAGTAGTTTGTTGCTCTTTTAAGAGTCCTGAATCGAGTAATAAAAATTGATTTATGCTCTGTGATAGTATCATAATGTTGTATCACTGAAACACAATATAAATTAAGCTTAACATCAAGACCCTTTGTGCATTCCTACTTTCCTTGATTCACAATTTTTTTTTTAAAAACAGCGTCTCGCTCTGTTGCCAGGCTGGAGTGCAGTGGCGCAATCTCAGCTCACTGCAACCTCTGCCTTCTGGGTTCAAGCGATTCTCCTGCCTCAGCCTCCTGAGTAGGTGGGACTACAGGAGCGCGCCACCACACCCAGCTAATTTTTGTATTTTTAGGAGAAACAGGGTTTCACCATATTGGCCAGGATGGTCTCCATCTCTTGACCTCGTGATCCGCCTGCCTCGGCCTCCCAAAGTGCTAGGATTACAGGCGTGAGCCACTGCATCCGGCCGATTCACAATATTAATTAGTTCTTGTTTCAACATACTTAAGAATAAGACGCTCAATGAGGTAAATACACTTGCTACTAATGTGTACCTAGGACTATGGAAAGGAAAGGAGAGAAGGGGCTGGGAGATGGAGGGACAGAAGGAAGGAAAAAGGAGGAAGAAAGGAAAGAGAATTAATAGTCAAATGCCAGGATGTCTCAGTGCGGCAAATTTGAGACCCACTCTAAGGGAGAGGGACCAGGCTAGGGCATGTCTGTCTGCTAAATTGTTTTTAGTATGATAGTTCATTTATTAATTCAAAACTAGTAAAAGAGCTCTCACCCTTCAAAACCACTTCTGGCATTGGCTATATAAATTAGGATGATTTTATAAATAAAGTGCATATTATGTGGCATCAAAATTCTTGGATTTGAATTCCAGTCCTACCACTTATCAGATATACGGCCTTGGGCAACTTATTTTTCTCTGTTTCAGTTTCCTTATCTGAAAAATGGGATACTAATAGTATCTGTCTCATAGAATTACTCTAAGAATGAAATAAGATAACACATATAAAGAGTCCAAAGACCTAGCATACTGTAAGTTCTCAATAATGGTTAGTTATTTCACTTTTCTTATCATCATTATGTTCCTTGAAGCCCTCAAATATAGTCACCTAATACACTAAAAGTCGTATTTTTTTCATGTTATAACGCTGTAACATTTTTCCTCCTAGATTCATCCATATTCTGCTACTTTCAAGTTTTGTTCTATTTCAACTTAGTTTGATTTTTGCCCCCATGTGTAATCAAGAACTTGGGCTATGAATCTCAGCAAAGAAAAATTTTCCCATCCAGTAAAATGTACTAATATTCACTGAATACCTAAGAACAGATTATAAGAGAGAAACTATATTTTTAAAAGAGAAAAATAAAATTTTGCAAGCTTCCAGAAACAAATTCTACCTATTAACCAGATTCAATATCCATATTTAAATATTTCTGTATCAATAAAATTATTTAATATTTTTTAAAACAAAAAAATTAAAAGCCAAATTTTTTTTCTAAAATCAACGCATTAGTTCTGTGGTTCTCTGACTTTTTGATCAAAAGAAAAAAAGCCATTTAAAACTTAAATTCCATTGCAATCATATTCATCTAATACCAAAGACAAAGCTGGATGTGAAAAAAAAACGAGAAATAGAAAAATTACGTATGTGATTCCTGGTGAAGAAGAAATAACACTGATGTGACTTGACAATTAGGACTCTAAGGGTGAGGGACTAGGCCAGACCATGTCTGACTGCTCAATTGTTTTCTCAGTACCATTTCATTCACTAATTCAAAAGAAATAAGAGCACTTTTACCCACCATAAGTGGGGGAATAGGGGAAGAATGGGGGAAAAAAAGGGAGTAGGGGTAGAATAGAATTAAGGAGAGGTAGTCCAGACCAATTTTGATAGTTCTAAAATAGATCAATAAGAAACTAAAATAATTATTCTTTGTAAGCAAAAACTCTCCTAGAGAGTTCCCAAAGCTGAGTCTAAGAAAAGTGGTCATTGCTGAGCCCAAGGGCAGTGTGCACATACTCCTTCCCTATTCTTTCAACAGTATACAAAAGTCATTACTACTTTGACCTAGATTCCATGTTGGCTAGGTTGGCCCACAATTCAGAACAGGTTTAAATAAGCTTCCTCAGAGGCTGCCTGTGTCCTAGGTTTAGGCTTACCCATACTCATCTTGATTGGCAGGTTTTCTCTGCTTGCCGCTTCCACTAGATGTCTCCGAACTTCCATCACTGCCTCTTTGTGCTTAGTGTTCAGTAAAGCTTCCCACAGGGCTTTGGCTGTGATGTCACTGCAGGAAAACCACAAAAAGAACTTTAGAATAAATTTCTACTGGATACCGGAAAGGGTTGAAAGCAAAATACTTTTTAAAATATATTTTTGAGCATTAATGTAGTCTTTCCTACTGATAGACTCTAAGTATTAGGATTAAATAATGTCTAATTCACATAATTGGCAGAAAATATTGAGAAATTAAGGAAACAATAAAATCAAGTGAAAAAAAGGGAAGAAAAGCTGTACTGTGTGATGAGAAGTGTGGGAAAACTATGTGATAAATTTTTTTAAAGATTTTACACTTAAATCTTTCAGAATGCAACTCAACATCAATAGAGTAACATAAATGTTATATAAGCCAAAATTAAATGCATGACTCAAAATGATTTATCAGTGATTATAAGCACTATATCAATTTGAGATTAAATACTTGTCCAAGAAACAAAGCAATCAACAATGAGCATTTCATTCAAAAATTACTCAATAGACTTCCTAATTAGTAGGCTTCCTACTAAATGAAAATCAGGAATTATGCTAAGTAACCACGGCCTGAAGTATCCCACTTTGGGCCTTAGGTTGGAAGGATGGTAGTTACTAAAACCTTTACAATTAACCGTTGATAACAGCACGAAGCACTGCATTATATGCAAGGTCTCATCTGGGCTCACTTCCCCAATAGCCCTCTGTCTCACCCAACATGCTATGTCCAAATTATAAATGAGGGCAGTGTTCTTTCCGGAAGATCTCTGCCATGTAGCCAAGTATACACATTTGTAGTAACGTTTTAAAAACTGAATACAAAGAGACAAGGATGACTTCTGTCCCTTTCTGAAGACTTTTTCCTCCAATTAAAGCTCCACTCACTCTCCTACTATCCACTTAGTAATAGTTCAAAAATAAATACATTTTTAAATTTAGTTTTAAAGTTACATCTACTAACATTTTAATTTAGTTTTAAAGTTATACCTAATAAGACATATCTTCCAAATTTGAATTTGATATTGAATAATAGAATGATATATTTTTACACTGAGTTTAATGCCTGACACATTATAATCTTTCATTGAATAGTTTTTATTGTCATCTATTTCTCCATAATGAACTAATATTACTGCTCAACATACTCCACTTGTTTTAATCTGATCAAATCTGTCATCATTGTAACTCTGCATCTAATATTCTTAAGTTAATTTAAGTAAGCAGGTAAACTACATGCCGAGCCCTATATTTGGTTGGGATATAGATTTTTAAAAAGCTTTGAATGGCATAGTTTAGAAGACAAGGCAGATACAAAAGCAAATAAATTACTAAAAAAGTGTGGTAATAAAAGCCATGGTCAATGCTTGCATAGGTTTTTATGCAAGCGTAATCCTAGCTGGGAGGACAGGGACTGAAGGAATGACTTTCTACTGGAAATGATGAGCAAGTACAAAGATACATAAGCTCTAAAAGCAGCCTGGGAAGAAGTTAAAACTCAATCTGGGAAGAAAATGGCAAAAAAAAAAAAAAAAAGGCTTCAAGAAAGATATAAAATCTTGGTTACAAAACAAGAGAAAGAAGGACATTTCAGAATGCAAAAAATTCTAGGAACATGACCCTGAGGAGCACTGTTCTGTTGCATGCCAAGGTGCACGGGGAGGGGCAGTGGAAGGAGAGCATAAAAGAAGGTGAAGCCACACTCTGGGGGTTCTGCATTCCTTGCCAAGTCATGTCAACTTTGATATGTAGGTGACAGGAAGCCAAGGAGCATGTGATTGATTTCACACTTTGAGAAGAGCAGCATAGCTCAGCAGCTATGAATACAGTCTTTATCATAATTCAAAAGCAGGTCTGTTTGCTATGAGGCTTTCAGAAAGTTACTTAATTTCTCTAAAGCTCTGCAGGCAACTGAAGAACCATGGAAGAATTCTGAGCATGGGAGTTACAATCCCAGTTTCCCAAACTTATGCTTCATAATTGTTCTCTAGTCTCAAAAATACCTCTCCACAAAACACAGGGATTTATCACGTAAGTCTCAATGCAACCCAGAACTTTCAGAGTAGAATGTCACTACCCTCCTCTTTTCCATGAGAATATGTATCTGGCTAATTCATCTCTAAGATCACAGTAAGTTAGGTAACGTTGTGGTTGCCCCATCAGATTGGTGTAGCGGTTTATGGACTCCGCAGTTAGATAAATCTGGGTTTGAACTCCAACCATGCTCCTCCTCACTCACTCCAAATACATGGCCTCCTAGACCATTCTTCTCCCGTATTCCAAGCACAGGAACACTCTTCCTACAAATATCTCTCTCCCTCCAGGTATCTGCTAAAATATCACCTTATCAGAGAGGTCTCCCCTTACTGCCCTGCTTAAAAAAGTGACAATGCCTATCACAGCACCTTATGCTAGCACTCTCTTGTCTACTTACTGGGCTTTACTGTTCTACATAATTCTAGTTACCAGCTGACTTATTATGTTTCCACGTTCATTTGTTGTTTGTCTCTCTCATAAAAGGTGGGGTCTCTTCTATGAAGGCAGGGACTTTCTTTTACTCATTGCTAATTCTTCACTACCTAGAACACTGCAGATCTCTGGTGGGTACACTCAGTAAATACTGAATAAATGATACTTGTTAATTGTGTAACTGTGCACATAATGCTCTCTTTTTGGTATCTGTGGAGTTGGAAGTTATAATAGTGAATTCACAGGGTTGTTGTAGGATTAAATAATATAATTCATTTAAAGCATTTTCCTGATTCACAATAAATGTAAGTTGTGTGGTGGTGGTGGTTGTAGTTGTCACGAGTATTACTGTTGTTATAAGTGGTATTGTCTTATATTCATGGTCTTTAATTCACTATGTTCAAGAGTCACTTAATTACACTGAGTATGCTTATTCATACAATCTTGATTAGTACAGATGTACTAAAGTCACTTGAAGCTTGTACTATCTGGCTCTTGTCTGTTAAAATATTTTAAAAGAAATACATAGTTTCCATGACTCTAACAGTGATACGTACTCAGGTCATGTTTTCTTAAAAATTGTTTTGCTGATATAAACAATTCTGGGCCGGGTGCGGTGGCTCACACCTGTAATTCCAGCATTTTGGGAGGCCAAGGCGGACAGATCACAAGGTCAGGAGTTTGAAACCAGCCTGACCAACATGGAGAAACTCCACCCCTAATAAAATTCGGAAATTAACCAGGAGTGGTGGTGTGTGCCTATAATCCCAGCTACTCAGGAGTTTGACGCGGGAGAATTGTTTGAACCCGGGAGGTGGAGGTTGCAGTGAGCCACAATCATACCACTGCACTCCAGCCTAGGCAACAGAATGAGACTCCGTCTCAAAAAAAAAAAAAAAAAATTCTGAATGTCTAGATATGTGTGAGAGTTCCTAATGCCTGCTTCCTGTCCTAAACAGTTTTCTAAACACATCATACGAACTTCACATTACACATGGTCATTTTAAGTTTATCAAGGGAACATTTACAAGTTAATTAAGGTTCTCTGAATAATTGGCACTGAAGTAGGTCAAAGTCATACTTACTGGTATTTCTTTTGTCTCCTGCACCCACTTCTTCACCAAGTCACTCTATTACTGCAATGTGATAATTCACACATGTACACCTATATCGGCATCTGAGTTGAGCATGGGAGTTAAGTCACTGCCTTTCTCTAATATGCTCATAAAAGTTGATCCAATAGGCAGTATTTCATACAACTGAATTTTCAGATGAAATCAACTCCTGATACTAAACTTTATGTCAAGAAAAGTTAACTGAAATCCATACTATAATTGCAATAATGGATTATATGTAAATCTTTATCATCTCCAACTGTGCAAAACTTTCTGTTTTCCTACTGGGGAAATAAGCAATACAGAGAGGACTATATACAATGGCCAATGTGGTAGATTATTACTAGGCAAGACTGCAGAGTGGCAGGAGCATAGATTCTGGACCAAACAACACAAGGTACCATTTTGCCACTTACTAGCTCTATGTCCCTAGGAGAAATTCTCTCTGTACATGTTTTCTCCTCTCTTAAATGGGGATGGTAATAGTACATATTCAGTAAGCTGTTACAAGAATCAAATGGGCTAATACATCTAAAGCACCTAGAACAAATCCTGACACATAAGTGCTACAGCACTAGTAGTAGCAGCAGCAGTAGCAATAAAAGAAAAATCAAAGGGCAGAATTTTCTTGTAAGATATAGAAAGAAGCCTTTTGTAGAACTGCAGTAGTCTTCCCCCACTACTTGTGTACATATATGTACAATCACTGTCAGTGACTTCATTTTCTAATATGAAAAGGTCAACAATAGATAATGTAGAATTCATACACACTGAAAACTCCAACTCAAGCAATCTCCCTATATATGACAGGTTGATGTAAATAATTTTTATTTTTCAGGAATAAAATTAAGAACCATACTATAGCTTACTTCAAAACAGACAGCTATAGAAAGTTAGTGTTTTTCTTACAAAGACTTTTAAGCAATGACTTTTGTTTCAGCTTATCTCTTCAATTTAATTATTGTAAAACTACAGTTATTACTTGTACAAGGAGTTCAGATTCTATATTCTATTTCCAGACTGACTTATTAAATGGTTGTACAACTCTTGGGTCAGAAGCAAATATTAGAGGTAATATTAATCATCTTTATACCTTCAGCAGGACTCTACCTAACCCAATACAGAGAGATGAAAAATCTATTTTTAGTTTTTAAAAGCACCTAAAGAAAAATTTATAATATTCCTGAGAAAAACACTACAGCTTCAAACAAATCAAAACTGTGATTAGACTCTATTTATACCTAAACCCTTTGTGCTCTACTATAAATCTTGTTCATCTAGCTTAATCTTTTATCTTAAGTTCAGGAACAGCTGGTCAACATCTTTTTGATAATCAGGCCCACCCTAAAAGAGTTGTTTTTTTTTTTCCTGATGGCCAAATTAAGGAAAATTTTTGAAAAGTGAATAAAATATAATGTTAAATATAGTTTCAAATACCATCACTCCATTCTATTTCAAAAGCATTTCAGAATTTACAAAACTTCTTACATCTCATTTGATCCTCATCTCCTGAGCTAAACTATTATCTGAAGCTCCTTAAATACAATTTAAAGAGCCTCAGAGAGGCAACTGACTGATTTAAGTACCCTCAATCTGTAAAAGGCAAAATCACAACTGAGGCAAATGGCTTCTAAACCCAGTAATCTTAATACTATACCACGCTATGCTTATATTATGCAAATCATCAAAGAGAATCAATTATGCAGAATATCAATTGTTTTTCACTTTTCATGTTGGTTTTCTTTTCAAATCCGTAATATCCTTTAAGTTCACACATGGGTCCCACAAAGGACAGGATGGAATGGAGTGAAGAGTAAAGTAGATCCAGATTAATTCCTGAAGCAGGTAAAGCTCTAAGAACTCTGCACACTTTTGTTTTAAGCAACATCATACTATTCCCCTTGTGGGTCACCATTAGCCATTGACAGTCACTTGGCTACACAATGCTAATTTTCCACTTTTATTCAGCCTTTTTCCTTAAATGTTTCCCTCCAAGAAGACTTTGATGAATTTTTAATCATTCTACATATATATCATTCATATAACTGAAAAAGCAAAAAACTAGTCTAAATTGCCTTACAGGCATTATTTCCAGTCTAGCTCTATGTACATGTCCTTGGGAAAGAAAGAAAGGGAAATATCCTCTTTTTTTTTTTTTTTTTTTTTAGAAGGAGTCTCGCTCTGTCACCCAGACTCGAATGCAGTGGCATGATCTCAGCTCACTGCAGCCTCCACCTTCTAGGTTCCAGTGATTCTCCTGCCTCAGCCTCCCAGATAGCTGGGATTACAGGCACGTGCCATCTCGCCTGGTTAATTTTTGTATTTTTAGTAGAGACAGGGTTTCACCGTGTCGGACAGGCTGGTCTCGAACTCCTGACCTCAGGTGACCCACCTGACTTGGCCTCCCAAAGTGCTGGGATTACAGGCATGAGCCACCAGGCCCACCCGTCTCTACTTATTTTTAACACTGATAAAATTGAGACAAAAATGAAATGACTTGCCTAACATCTCATTATATTACAAAAATTAAAAAGGAGGGTTAGAGCTCAGGTCCACCATTGGAAGTGCCAATGGGCCGCTTCTGTAACCTGGTTAGTCTGTTTGGTGCTTTATATCCCCTTACAGGTATTACTAATGTTATCATTTTCACTTATTGAAAACTATGTTATAGGCAGCATGACTATATTATCTCATTTAATAACAACAACCTTTCAGGATAAGTATCATTGACTCCATTTCATAAGTGAAAAAACTGATTCTAAACGAGATAAAATAGTTTACCCAAATTACATGCACAATAAATTAGGGTTTGAACTCAGGTTCCTGTGAACTCCAAAATCCATCTGTTTACCATAATTCTACACTGTTCTGTAAAATAAAAGGCTTGAACTAAATGCCAATTTCTGAGATTCCTTGGGTCCCCAACAAGCTATATTTATAAGGTTTCCAGGCAGGGTGTGGTGGCTCACGCCTGTAATCCCAGCACTTTGGGAGGCCAAGGCAGGCGGATCACCTGAAGTCAGGAGTTGGAGACCAGCCTGGTCAACATGGTGAAACCCCATCTCTACTAAAAATACAAAAATTAGCTGGGCATGGTGGTGCACGCCTGCAATCCCAGCTACTTGGGAGGCTGAGGTAGGAAAATCACTTAAACCTGGGAGGTGGAAGTTGCAGTGAGCTGAGATTGCACCACTGCACTCCAGTCTGGGAGACAAGAGTAAAACTCTGTCTCAAAAAATCAATAAAAAATAAAAATAAGATTTCCATTATGCCATGGTCCTCAAACTTCACATGCACGAATTTGATTAACTTTCCAAAGGTCAGCAAAAGATGAGTGAATATCCCATGCTGCTGTTTCTTTTATTAAACCTCTTTTTCTTTTTCACAAGTCCAGTGACATCAATAAAAAGAATTAACAACAAAAAAATTACCAACAGCTTGTGATTCCAATTAAACAATTTCTTTCCTTTTTTCTGTTTTTAATATCATGGTTTCAAAAGACATAAACTGAATTCATTGTAGCTACTAAAATACAATTTAATTTGTTAAAATAGGTTCCTTGAGATATACAACATGAAAGTAGAATATTTATTCTATGAAATATAAGTAGTTTCTATATTGTCAGTAACTATTTAAAATGCCAATACATACTAATTGTCATTTTTTGATAAATTATTCTGAATTCTTAAAAACCAAACTGTTTTTACAAATTGTCATGTTTGAAGAAGACCAATGACATACACATAATAATAACCTGCTACAAATAGCTCTTTAAGCTCTCTCAAAAAACTTCTGTACATGAAAATATGGTCATTTCAGTTCATTCCTGGCTCTTTATTCACCAGAATTACTCAACTCTGAATGAAATCTTAGAAGCTGCCTTGGGTTGGCATGTATGAAATGTCAAATGCAGTCTGCTAGAAACTAACAGGAAATATTCATCACCAAATAAAATAGAAAAAAGACAGCAAAATTTTTAAAAGGTGGTTGAATGTTGAATCATGGTGATACTTCAATCAAGTAGAAGGCATGCAATTAAGAGATGAGGGTGAAATGTGAATGCGCACCATTATCTTGTGACTAAACTTAGTTTCTTCATGGCATGCACAGGAAGTTAAGCTTAATCACAGGATATGCAATAATAGTCACAGTATTCCAACAGAAATACAATGACAACAAAACCCCAAACAATTTCAACTAATTTTAAACAGAGGGCAAGTTGAGTCATAGTTTTTCATAGCAGGGAATGATGGCTTCCATGAGGGGTGAGCTTAATGAGCTCTGAAGGTAGGTTTTCTAATTAAATTATTCACAGAGGCTTCAATAGTCATCTTTCCTCTTGACTACCTTTTAAAACAATTACCTCATCTTTAACAAATGTACCAATTAATCTTCATCTCAATAGAAGCAAAAGCAGCTAAGTGCAAGATATGTGACAGAGTCCTTTGGCACTGGAAAGCAGCCCTTTGTTCATTCTTTCTTTCAAAATATAAGCACTTTCTGTGAGCTGGGCATGGATGCTGGAAACATGGCTGTGAGCATCCTCCCACACCCTGCCCGCATGGAGCTAGCCATCTAGCAGGGAAGGTGAAACTGAGCACACTCCAGCAGGGTGATAAAAACAGACTGAGAACTTTGGGAAAGTGCAACACCTAACCTCTGACACCTAAACGCTTGTCAGAGGCGTTTGAACCAGAGTAACTCCATCTTGAATAAGGACTGGGTAAAATAAGGCTAAGACCTGCTGGGCTGCATTCCCAAATGGCTTGGCATTCTAAGTCACAGGATGAGATAGGAGGTCAGCACAAGGTACAGATCATGAAGACCTTACTGCAAGCTGTTTTAGCTTGCAGTAAAGAAGCTGACCAAAACCCACCAAAACCAAGATGGCGATGAAAGTGACCTCTGGTTGTCCTCACTGCTCATTATACGCTAATTATAATGCATTAGCACGCTAAAACACACTCCCACCAGCACGATGATAGCTTACAAATGGCATGGCAACATCAGAAAGTTACCCTATATGGTCTACAAAGGAGAGGCACAAATAATCCACCCTTAAAAAACGGACTAGGTAAAAACATAGTAACTGTTTAACCATCATATAAAATAGAGAGTATTTGAGCTTCATCTCAGTATAAACATTTTTTATTCCTACTCTCTATCAGCCCATTAATGATTAACACCGTAATCAACACAAACATATTAATAATTTCCTCTTAGAAAACAGTAAAGCATAAGAAAGACTGTTTTTCATATAGATTTCTAATGCACAAATGGATTAACTCAGTATGAGGATTTTAAATCAATAACACAATTAGATTACTTAAAAACCAAACACATATCCCTTCTCTGCCACATTTTTCTGACTCTAAAAGATATACTTTGAGTTCCTATACGTTAGTCCATGATCTAGTACACAGACCAGCACTTGCTCCACTGGAGAACTCTAGGCTGGATTGATTACTTCTGTGTGTTTTGGCTCAAATTCAAGCCATGGAAAGTTAAGGATTAATTCATGTGTCAAGGAACTCTAGGACAAAGAGTTAGTGACAGTCTTACAGAGGCTCTTAGAAGCAAAGGTATCTGACTGCTTCACCCTTCTGTCACTCACCTCCATGAAGAAGGTTCATTTCAATCAGCATCATCTTATATGCAATGATTACACAGTGACTCCAGTATCTATCACTTTGGTAGATGACACCATTGTGTCTATATGCACATTTGTATGAAGCTTCAAAGCCTTGGAAAAACTTGATGTGTTGAAAATTATTATAGCTTATTTTCTCTTCACTGGTAAAAACAAATTGATTAAAAACCAGCTTGAGTTTTGGTTCAGCTGAAATAGGAATTTGCATTGCTCCTATTATTATTATTTTTTTAAATTATAATTTAGGTTTTAGGGTACATGTGCACAATGTGCAGGTTTGTTACATATGTATCCATGTGCCATGTTGATTTCCTGTACCCATTAACTTGTCATTTAGCATTAGGTATATCTCCTAATGCTGTCCCTCCCCCCTCCCCCCACCCCACAACAGTCCCCGGAATGTGATGTTCCCCTTCCTGTGTCC